>NC_079225.1:43193438-43210938 GCF_029633865.1 Lampris incognitus | reverse complement strand
ATGTGACTGAGACCTTTATCTACCTAAACTATAAAGGGTAACAGGACTTTTTTCTCTAATTACATCTGTTTCACAAGTGTAATTTATTGTATTTTAATAAGAGATCTCGCTCCCGTTTGCATTGTTAAAAGTTACTGCATAAGAATTCTGTTGTTACATATATCTGAAAGTTACTGAATACATATTCTGTTTTGTTACATATATCTGAAAGTTACTGAATACATATTCTGTTTTGTTACATATATCTGAAAGTTACTGAATACATATTCTGTTTTGTTACATATATCTGAAAGTTACTGCATAAGAATTCTGTTTTGTTAACTATATCTAAGTTACAACTGAAAGCTCTTATTTTTGCCCCAAAGTGAATAAATGCTATAATGCAATTTAAAATGCAGTTTCTACTGTTTCTATCAAATTTCAACCCCCCTCCCCCAAGATCAGGTGGAGGGGTCCTCAGGGTAGATCAAAAATACGCAGGGGGTCCAGCACCCCAAAAAGGTTGAGAACCACTGGTCTAGGAGAACGAACGCCAGCCAGGATGACTGTCGCACCTGCCGGTCTGCATGGGCTAGCAGTTAGCTTAGCCTGCCCCGCTTCCGCGTCCTGTCGGACCGCCCTCGGTGTTTCCTCTTCGGGCGCAGCTCCATGCAGGGCCGTGGTCCTGGGGCCCACCGGACGCAGCAGACCAGGCTCCCCCAGCCGATCCAACGCCAGCTCTCCCAGCCAGACACCCTCGACCCACCTCCCTGCACTCCACACGACGACGACAAAAACGCAGACGTACATGGCGAAAAGTTTTCATCATGGGACTCATAGCACACGGGTTTCTACTCCACCTCCTTTCTCCACCCACCCCCCCTCTGTTTTTCTGCCCAATTGTACCTGGCCAATCGCCCCACTCTTCCGAGCCATCCCGGGCGCTTCTCCACCCCTTCTGATGAACCAGGGAGGACTGGAGACTACCACATGCCTCCTCCGATACATGTGGAGTCACCAGCCGCTTCTTTTCACCCGACAGTGAGGAGTTTCACCAGGGGGATGTAGCGCGTGGGAGGATCACGCTATTCCCCCCTCCCCCCCGAACAGGCGCCACGACCGACCGACCAGAGGAGGCGCTAGCGCAGCGACCAGGACACATACCCACATCCGGCTTCCCACCCGCAGACACGGCCAATTGTGTCTGTAGAGACTCCCTACCAAGCCGGAGGTATCACGGGGATTCGAACCGGCGATCCCCATGTTGGTAGGCAACGGAATAGACCGCCCCTCCACCTCCTTTCTTAAAAAAGAACAAGAGCGGTTCCGTGTCCTTTTTGTGTTCTGTGTTCCAGCTGAAAACTGACGTTTCTCTCTCTTCTTTTAATGCAAGCGGACTCAAAAGACCGTTAAGCGCAAAGCTGTTCTGCTGTTCTGTCAGAGGCGGAAGACTACCTGCATACTCCTTCAACAGACCCGCTGATCCACAGATGCTGGGTTTTGGACTCGGCGACGGGGCTGGCAAATCCTTTCTAATCATGGTCCAAACCGCCCTGCAGGAGCAGCCGCGTGTTTCAACGGATGTCCTGGCAGAGTCCAAATGGACAAGGCAGACAGGGACAGCCATTGGGTAGGTAGTGTAACCGGTTATTTTCTTGCCCGGTGCGGGATTCGATACGGGGTGTACTGCACCACAAGGCGACATCACTAACCGCTCGGTTAGTGATGTCGCCTTGTGGTGCAGTACACCCCGTATCGAATCCCGCACCGGGCAAGAAAACAACCGGTTACAGTTGTAATAACATCAAAATAGTGCTGATGGTTAGAAACGTTTAGCAGCTGGACAGCTGTGGAGGTAAGAACGCTGCACGAGATCGGGGGTTTGGGACGAGTCCCCAGGAAGGGTCTTTGGCTTAGGCTCCTAACTTTAAACAAGCTAACTACCTCTCAGATGTCCGTGGCTTTGGATCAAAACGTCTGCTGTAATTGCACATGGTAAAAACGATGACAGTAGTTAGCCCCAATCCGAAATGGGAATTCTTAGAATTCCCTGTCAGAAAACATTCGATCACCTTGAATGAGGGGAAGGAAGGCAGGCCAAACAAAGCTGGTTAAAGAATTACTTTTATGTATTGGCGAGTTCAGCTGCGGTGCAAAGGACAAAGAAAGAACCTCGGTTACATGATCTTTATCTCAGCAAAGCACGCGGAGAACATAAAAACGCGTCATACTTCTGTAATTTAAAAAATATATATATAGACCGGGGGGGGGGGGGTGTGATTTGTAGTCTCACAATAAACAGGGAAGAATAAACAGAACCCAAACGAATTTTACGGCGACCCTTATACGTCCTCATATCCCGAACAAAACGCTACGTTAGTTTTGGATAAAATAAACGATATGTATATGATTCCCGTGGCTGATGAGACTTGCAGAGATACTCCCTGTGAGGAAGCTCTGAGTTTGACTGCGTCATTCAAAAGACTGCTCACCGGCTCCAGGTGGAACCAGGGAACTTTTAAAACCGTTTCTGGGGAGAATTTAAAATGTTAAAAAGAAACTCAGGGATTCGGATAACCAAATATTGAGACGCTAGGGAGAAGACTAATGTTCAAAATACTGTAAGAAGAGACTAAACAATTGGTGGCAAAGAGATATGACACTGTTTGGAAGAACGCCGCGAACAAGAAATGGAAACCGTAGCAAGGCTGGTGTACCCTGGATGCTCCTTAGCTAAATCTCATAAGATTATCAAAGAAGTTAGCCAACTACATTTTAATCTCATTTGGAAAAATAAGCATCATTTCATCAGAAAGGGATATTTGCTCAAAAATGATTAGGGTTAGGGTTTAGGGGTTAGGGTTTAGGGTTAGGGGTTAGGGTTTAGGGTTTAGGGTTAGGGTTAGGGTTAGAGTTAGGGTTAGGGGTTAGGGTTTAGGGTTAGTGGTTAGGGTTCAGGGGTTAGGGTTAGGGTTTAAGGTTAGGGTTAGGGTTTAGGGTTAGGGTTTAGGGGTTAGGGTTAGGGTTATTTCGAATTCAGGATTTCGAAATCATGAACGGAGTATTAGAAATTTAATGGCTTCAATCTTTTCTAAGGAATAGTAAAGAGGTGTGGTTCTCGGTACCTTCACTTTTGTTCAATAAACTGGGAGGTGGAGTTTTTGTTAATATGTGATTTTTGAAATAAATACATTTCCGGTTAAACCCTTCAACACAAAAGAAGTGTATTCTTCAAATGAATTCATCAGAACAAGGTTTAAACTCGATGTAGGCAATTGCCATTTATGCAGGACAAACGTAGAACCAACAGAGCAGCTGTTTTATGCTTGTGACATCACTCAGAACTTATGGAAATCCTTGCATGATTGACTGAGCTCCAAAACCACAAATATAGATTTCCTCTCTTTCAAAAGTATCCAGTTAGGAGTAATCATGGAGAGCAAGCATATTGAATTTATCATCATAACAAAATACTATATACATAAACGTCACTTTGACCCCCCCCCCATTGTGAAATGCACTAAAAAGGAATGTTCCCTATTAAACAAGTGTATAAGTGGCGACCCCTGTAAAACAGGGAAAAGCTGACGGAAGAAGAAACAAGCGTATAAAAAAGGTCAGAAGTGCCCATGCCAGGAAACCCTGTACACGTGTGTCTGAATAGAATCTACTCTAGCCACCTTGCTCCGTTCCTTATTCTTATTTAATTGTTATGTTAATGGCTCATCTTTCTCCACTTTTATATTCAAAACCTTGTTTGTTTGTTTTTTAAAAAATAACTATTTTGATATTATTTCATAGGGTTAGGGTTAGGGTTTCCCCTAACCCTAACCCTAAGCTATTGATGGTTACACGTGCTCTATTACATGAATTGAAAATCCTTTCGTAGGTGGGGTGGTTCTTGTTTGGACAGGACGCCTTATTTGAATTGGGGTTTTTTTTTGGTTTTTTTTACAAGAAAAATGTGCAGAACAAGTTTGGGAATAAATACAAAATGAAGGATGGAAATGAATTAACAATGGTGGAAATGATGGTACAGTACATTTGCGTGAATGTAATATAAAAAGATATCAGAATAATGACAAATAAGAGACTAAATGTTTCACAAATCAAAAAGCACAAAAAATAAAACAAATGTGGTAATTTGAAAGGCGCACAAGACCTCACTTGATAACCTCACTTGAACTGAACAGTATTGAGTTTGTCACTCTACTTATAAGTTCTGTGCGTTAAAAATAAAGTTGTTTAGTAAATATATATATTTGTTTGTTTATATATATATATATATATATATATATATATATATATATATATTAGAGGAACCCCGCTACAATGTAGCGGTTTGGTTCTCCACCCGTCTAAATCTCCCTCTTCTTCATCCTGCCAGCTAACCGCCTTCCCCCCTGCCCCTAAACCCCCCGCACTCCAACTCCCTCCCCCCAAATGCTCAGAATCATCTGAAATGCCGAGAAAAGTGGTTTTTAGCCATTTTTAGAAAATGCATATTTTGCATAATTATGCATAATTTTTATAATTATTTTAATGTTCTGCTATTTTTCTGGTCCTCTCTGGAACAATACCTACCACCTCCAAAAAAAATGAGGATCATAAGTGCATTTTTGCAAAAATGCATTTATTTTGCATAATGCCAAAACATTTCTAAGTCCCAGAAATTTTTTTTATATCAATCAAAGATGCTCAGAATCACCTGAAATGCCGAGAAACGTGGTTTTTAGCCATTTTTAGAAAAATGCATATTTTGCATATTTATGCATAATTAATTATGCATAATTTTGATGTTCTGCTATTTTTTATAGGGGCCCCCGATCATCCCCAATAACCTCCAAAAAGAATCAAGGCCACAAGTGCTTTAGTTTGGCCGTTTATAGACTCTCACACAGACACACACACCACACCACACACACACTGTGACAATACAGGAGGAAATATATATATAGATAGATAGATAGATAGATAGATAGATAGATAGATAGATAGATAGATAGATAGATAGATAGATAGATAGATAGATAGATAGATAGATAGATAGATACCGTGTGTATGTGTATATATATATATATAAAACCGGACATCCGCGTTGACTGCGTTTCCGTATCAAGCCGGAGAGAGAGAGAGAGAGAGAGAGAGAGAGAGAGAGAGAGAGACAGAGACAGAGAGAGACACACACACACAGAGAGAGAGGGAGAGAGAGAGAGGGAGACAGAGAGAGAGGGAGAGAGACAGAGAGAGAGACGGAGAGAGAGGGAGAGAGAGAGAGAGAGAGAGAGAGAGAGAGAGAGAGAGAGAGAGAGAGAGAGAGAGAGAGAGAGAGAGAGAGAGAGAGAGGGAGAGAGAGAGACAGAGAGAGAGACGGAGAGAGAGAGAGAGAGAGAGAGGAGTGTTGTTGGTTGGTCAGTTAACCTACTTTTTGGTTTTAGTGTGGACAGTTGTTTTGGTTGTAGTGTGGACAGTTGTTTTGGTTTTAGTGTGGACAGTTGTTTTGGTTTTAGTGTGGACAGTTTTGGTTTTAGTGTGGACAGTTGTTTTGGTTTTAGTGTGGACAGTTGTTTTGGTTTTAGTGTGGACAGTTTTGGTTTGAGTGTGGACAGTTGTTTTTGGTTTTAGTGTGGACAGTTGTTTTGGTTTTAGTGTGGACAGTTGTTTTTGGTTTTAGTGTGGACAATTGTTTTGGTTTTAGTGTGGACAGTTTTGGTTTTAGTGTGGACAGTTGTTTTGGTTTTAGTGTGGACAGTTGTTTTTGGTTTTAGTGTGGACAATTGTTTTGGTTTTAGTGTGGACAGTTTTGGTTTTAGTGTGGACAGTTGTTTTGGTTTTAGTGTGGACAATTGTTTTGGTTTTAGTGTGGACAGTTTTGGTTTTAGTGTGGACAGTTGTTTTGGTTTTAGTGTGGACAGTTGTTTTTGGTTTTAGTGTGGACAGTTGTTTTGGTTTTAGTGTGGACAGTTTTGGTTTTAGTGTGGACGGTTGTTTTGGTTTTAGTGTGGACAGTTGTTTTGGTTTTAGTGTGGACAGTTGTTTTGGTTTTAGTGTGGACAGTTGTTTTGGGTTTAGTGTGGACAGTTGTTTTGGTTTTAGTGTGGACAGTTGTTTTGGTTTTAGTGTGGACAGTTGTTTTGGTTTTAGTGTGGACAGTTGTTTTGGTTTTAGTGTGGACAGTTTTGGTTTTAGTGTGGACCCCCATAGGTCGTTTGTACGAGCAGCTTATTACGACCTATAGTTACGTTTTAAAGTTAGGCGCCCTCTAGCGGCCGCGCTGCCAATAGCAGGCTTAGTTACTACAGTAGACGGCGAAACAACACAAAAACGCGCTGACTACGTCTTCTATTGTTCTCAACTTGTTTTACCACTACTTACCCGCTACTTGCCTTTACTAGCCTGTCTATGGGGCGTTGTAAAAAGGATGTCGACAAATAGATAAATACCCACAATGCACAGCGGTGAAAAGTATCTGTGGCACATCTCCTGCCGCCGGTAGGGGCGCTAATTCGGGATTCGCTCCTGTCAGGGTCGTATTAGAGGGTTCAGAATTTCAGAATCAGAATCAGAATCAGAATCAGAATCAGAATCAGAATACTTTATTCATCCCCGCGGGGAAATTGGGTAAGTTTTTGGTGGAAGACAGTCTCAGCTACGTCCCTATACTGAGTTGGCTGGGTATCAATAGGGGATCTCCTAGAGAGTTTGTTTCATTGAAAGAGAAGGGGACTGGGGACTGGGGGGGGGGGTCCTAATATGGCCATGTACCTAGCAACCGCACAGAAGCTGTTATATATGATGTGGTTTGTAGCTATTATTTGTGTGGTTTAAAGATACGCCCGTTCTTCTCCTTTTTCAGACAGAACTCACCTGGTGTGAATCACCAGGGTCAAGTCAGCTCCACTCGACTGGGAGGTGCAGACACCAAGAACAAGCCTACGCCGCACGGAGCGCACTCGAAATTCACCCATACTTCTTCTCTGTCTTTTGTTTTCAGAGAAAAATAAAGAAACAGAAGAAGTACGAAGAAGTACTCACTCCAACACACTCACTCCAACACACTCACTCCAACAGACTCACAAACACACTCACTCCACCACACTCACTCCAACACACACAAACACACTCACTTCAACACACTCACTCCAACACACACAAACACACTCACTTCAACACACTCACTCCAACACACTCACTCCAACACACTCACTTCAACACACTCACTCCAACACACTCACTCCAACACACTCACAAACACACTCACAACAACACACTCACTCCAACACACTCACAAACACACTCACTTCAACACACTCACTCCACCACACTCACTCCAACAGACTCACTCCAACAGACTCACAAACACACTCACTTCAACACACTCACTCCGACACACTCACTCCAACACACTCACTCCGACACACTCACTCCAACACACTCACTCCAACGCACTCACAAACACACTCACTTCAACACACTCACTCCAACACACTCACTTCAACACACTCACTTCAACACACTCACAAACACACTCACTCCAACACACTCACTTCAACACACTCACTCCAACACACTCACAAACACACTCACTTCAACACACTCACTCCACCACACTCACTCCAACGCACTCACAAACACACTCACTTCAACACACTCACTCCAACACACTCACTCCAACACACTCACTCCAACACACTCACTCCAACGCACTCACAAACACACTCACTTCAACACACTCACTCCAACACACTCACTCCAACGCACTCACTCCAACACACTCACAAACACACTCACTCCAACACACTCACTCCAACACACTCACAAACACACTCACTTCAACACACTCACTCCAACACACTCACTCCAACACACTCACTCCAACACACTCACAAACACACTCACTTCAACACACTCACTCCAACACACTCACTCCAACGCACTCACAAACAAACTCACTTCAACACACTCACTCCAACACACTCACTCCAACACACTCACTCCAACACACTCACTCCAACACACTCACTCCAACGCACTCACAAACAAACTCACTTCAACACACTCACTCCAACACACTCACTCCAACACACTCACTCCAACACACTCACTCCAACACACTCACAAACACACTCACTCCAACACACTCACAAACACACTCACTTCAACACACTCACTCCAACACACTCACAAACACACTCACTTCAACACACTCACTCCAACACACTCACAAACACACTCACTCCAACACACTCACAAACACACTCACTTCAGTCATGATGTGAATAAATGCAATGCTGCACGTGTTGGACTGAAACCAGAAGGAATTATTTGTATTTGGTGTGTGTGTGTGTGTGTGGGAGAGAGAGAGAGAGAGAGAGAGAGAGAGAGAGAGAGAGAGAGAGAGAGAGAGAGAGAGAGTATGCTAGCATTTGCTGAAGAGTAAACTTGCAACGTATACATGCAAACTGTATCAGTAACAAGTGAATGACAATGGTACAAGCATATCTCTGTCGTTGTGATATCTAATAATACTACTACTACTAATACTACTCCTACTACTCCTACTACTACTACTTTCGGCTGCTCCCTTTAGGGGGCGCCACAGCGGATCATCCGTTTCCATCTCTTCCTGTCCTCTGCATCTTCCTCTGTCACACCAGCCACCTGCATGTCCTCCCTCACCACATCCATAAACCTCCTCTTTGGCCTTCCTCTTCTCCTCTTCCCTGGCAGCTCCATATTCAGCATCCTTCTCCCAGTATACCCAGCATCTCTCCTCCACACATGTCCACACCATCTCAGTCTTGTCTCTCTTGCTTTGTCTCCAAACCGTCCAACCTGAGCGGTCCCTCTAATGTACTCGTTCCTAATCCTGTCCTTCTTCATCACTCCCAATGAAAATCTTATCATCTTCATCTCTGCCACCTTCAGCTCCACCTCCTGTCTTTTCATCAGTGCCACTGTCTCCAAACCATACAACATAGCTGGTCTCACCACCATCTTGTAAACCTTCCCTTTAACTCTTGCTGGTACCCTTCTGTCACAAATCACTGCTGACACTCTTCTCCACCCACTCCACCCTGCCTGCACTCTCTTCTCCACCCACTCCACCCTGCCTGCACTCTCTTCTTCACCTCTCTCCTGCACTCCCCGTTACTTTGGACAGCTGACCCCAAGTATATAAACTCATCCACCTTCCTCACCTCTACTCCTTGCATCCTCACCATTCCACTGTCCTCCCTCTCATTCCTGCATAGGTATTCCGTCTTGCTCCTTCTGACTTTCATTCCTCTTCTCTCCAGTGCATACCTCCACCTCTCCAGGCTCTCCTCCACCTGCAACCTACTCTCGCAACCTACTCCACGGAGACTCCTGCCTGGTCTCGTCCGTCAACCTGTCCATCACCTCTGCAAACAAGAAAGGGCTCAGAGCCGGTCCTTGATGATCTGTCACAACCTTTCCATCCCGGCCAGAACTGCTGAGACCATCCCCGTCCAGCCGTCGTAAAGAAAGGAAAACCTATGAAAGAACCACGTTATAAAAGGAAGCGCTTCACGTCATCCTTTCCCTGGGGTGAATCACGTGTTTCTCTGGTATATTTCCCCGAAATTTGTCCCGGCATGTTCCCATCTTGAAGTAAAAATCCACCAGCTGCACACCTCTCCCATTAGCGCCCATTTCCTCTCCTTTGTGGCGCGGTACTTCCGGGTATTGTCTCGAGCCGGGTAGCTCAGGAGATCAGCGCGCCGGTTGCCCCCCCCCCCCGGAGACCAGGGGTTCAAGTCCCCGTTGGGACGAGTCTTCAGTAAGAGTCCGTGGCTGAGACTTCTAATGCTGTACAAGGCAAACACCTTTCAGGTGTACGTACGTCGCTTTTGGATAAAAGCGTCTGCTAAACAAAATCCTATAATACTGTAACGTGCGTGGATAAGAAGACACGCTGGCCGCTAGGTGGCGGGTCTGACCCTTTAGTCGAGCGGTTAGCGACGCCTCCTGCGGTGCGGGCGACACGGGTTCGCGTCCCGGCCGCGGCAGTTTGTGTGGTTGCGTTGTCCCCCGAATTCGCTACGATACTTCTACTTGTAATACCATCACTGCTACCAGTAGTGCTGCCCCCCCCCCCCCTCACCAGCCCTCAGTGTCAGTGCTGGTGGCCAGCAAGTGGTCTGATCAGGGCGTGAAGAGACTCAGCAGGAAGCCATCCAGTGAACAAGACACACGTGCGTGCAATACAGGACACCGTCACCAACGGCACCGCCCGCCCAACTCAGTTCTGCTGGGCTGCTGGGCAGAAGTGCCGTCTGAGAGACCGAGGCGGAAGACATTTTGGATAGTTCGCTGTAGGACATTTTGGGATTCACAGATGAATCACGAGCACTGCGTGACTACTACTGAATATAATACTACCGTTACTGCTGAACACGCTAAAAGTACTATAGTACTACTACAGACACGCGTGCTGTAATAACAGCTAGTACTACAGCAATAGGTATTGACAACTAGTGCCACAAACCACTGCCATGTTACCCATTATTCCCGCACCTCCTATGCAGTTTTACTGAGTCAGTACAGCAACTGTGTATTTCTGCATACTTGCAGATGGGTCAAAGTTCGAGCTCTAAAACTTTGGTGCAAATGCAGACAGAGACATTTCTTCCCGAGACGACAACATGCGTTGTGCTCATGTGACGTTTTGGTCACATGGTTTTTCCACAGAGGGTTTATCAGTTGGACATTCAAACGCGATCAAAGACCAAGTTGTAGTAAAAGCCAAAGGTCTACAGAGGAGTGCTACAGTGACGTAAAACACTGTGGCTGACAGACACAGTGGGAAGCACGCACGCACACGCACACGCACACGCACAGAGACAGAGACAGACCTGCTGGTTCCTGCAGAGGACAGGGGGGATGGAGAAGGAGTAACCAGCCCTTGCTCCTTCCAAAGCCACTGACATCTTTCCTCAGCGTAGCATCCTGCCTGCAGCGGCCGGCGGGCAAGGCCCCCGGATGGATGCCGCGTACGGCACGCCCACACGTACCTACGGCACCAGGTATGTGGAGGTGTGTTTCGGCGGGCGGACTGTCGCTCGATCGATGCTGTCTCTTTGGCTACATACCCGCCGTGCACACTGGGAGGTGCAGGGACGCTCAAACATGCTCGCCGCCTTAGACGCGTATCAACGACCGCTCGCAGAGTTCCCTGACCTCACCACGCCTACGTTCTCGTCAGCGGTGGCTAAGCACGGCGTGGAGCACCATATTGCCACCGACCACCCCCCCCCCCAGTCTACGCACGTGCTCGGCGCCTCGACTCTGCTAAGCTCGCGATCGTCAGGGAGGAGTTTGCCACCATGGAACGCCGCTCGGACAGCCCGTGGGCCTCCCCCCTGCACATGGTTTCTAAGGCTGGGCGGACTTCTCCACCCACCTGGCGGGGGCCACCATCTTTTCCAAAGTAGATTCGGTGCGGGGCTACCACCAGGTACCGGTCCACCCTCGGGACGTGCCCAAGACAGCGGTCATCACGCCATTTGGACTCTTTGAGTTCCTGAGGATGCCCTTCGGCCTCAAGGGGGCAGCGCAGACGTTCCACCGGCTGATGGACTCTGAGCTACGGGATATGCCGTTCGTGTCTGTTTACGTGGATGACATTCTCGTGGCCAGCGCGGCTGCGGAGGAGCACCTGACGCACCTCCGGAGTTGTTCGAGCGGCTCAGTGCACATGGACTCATAGTCAGCCAGCCAAGTGCCAGTTTGGCCTGTCGTCCATCGACTTCGTCTCCTCGCAGGGAGCCGTTCCGCTTCCTGCCAGAGTAGACGCCGTCACCAGTTTTCCACTCCCCCGCAACCCTGAAGACCCTGCAGGAGTTCCTGGGCATCGTGAACGTTTATAACAGGTTCATTCCCCGCGCAGCTCACCGCATGCGGCCCTTGTACGAGGCCCTGCGGGGCAAGGAAGCCAAGGGCGAGGTAGACTGGTCCCCGGGGATGGACGAAGCTTTCGATGACGCCGAGGCTGCGCTGGCCAATGCCACTTTGCTAGCGCACCCGTCCCCCACTGCCCCGATTGCCCTCACGACCGACGCCTCTGACTATGCGGTCGGGGGCGGTGTGCGAGCAGTGGGTGGGCGGCTCCTGGAAGCCCCTTGTCTTCTTTAGCAAACAGCTTAAGGACAACGAGAGGAAGTACAGCACTTTCGACCGGGAGCTCCTGGGTCTCTTCCTTGCCACCCGACACTTCAGGTTCCTGTTGGAAGGCCGCCGTTTCACCACCTTTGTCGACCACAAGCTGCTGACATTTTCCATGGCCAAGACCTCCGAGCCGTGGTCCGGGCACCAACAGTGTCAGCTCTCTGCCATCTCGGAGTTTACCACGGACATCCGGCACGTGGCTGGCAAGGACAACTTGGTTGCTGACTGCCTCTCCTGGGCAGTTGCAGGGTCGGTTCACTTGGGACTCGATTACGCTGCCATGGCTGCAGACCAAGCCGCTGATGCGGACATCCAGGCCTATCGGACGGCCGCTACGGGGCTGCGGTTGGAGGATGTGGTGTTTGACAGCGCCAACGCCACGCCTGCGGCGCTGTGTTTTTGACCTTATCCATGGCCTTTCCCACCCGGGTGTGAAGGCATCCACTAAGCTGGTGGGGGCCAAGTTCGTGTGGCCCGGCCTTAGGAAGGACGTCAAGACCTGGGTTGACTCCTGCGTGGTGTGTCAGCGTTCCAAAGTACACCGTCATACCAAAGCCCCCTGGGCGCCATTCCTGGTGCCCGAGAAGCGTTTCGTCCATGTAAATGTGGACCTGGTGGGCCCCCTGCCTCCCTCCCACGGGTTCACTCACCTTATCACCACAGTGGACAGGACCACCAGATGGCCGGAAGCGGTTCCCCTGTCATCGACCACGTCTACTGAGGTGGTCCGGGCGTTCTGCCAGTTCGGTGTACTTTTTCTTCTTTCTCTCGAAGGTAGCCTCCCTCCATTCCCTCTTCCCATGGAACACTCACTTCAGCCATAATGACCGTCCGAGTATAGGTGGACCAGAGCACGATATCTGGCCAAAGGGAGGTTGTGGTGATCTTTTGTTGGAACTTCAACTGATGGTCAAGGTCAACTGTTATGCTCCACTTGCCTCCAGGTGACAGGAGGGACCACTCTCTCATGTAGCTGTGCTGTGCCTAACCCCCTTCCCTGACAAACTGAATCAGCCACTGTGATATTACCAGGATGGCCCTATTTACTTCCAGCATGTGTGCCTCTTGGATTTCATGGCACCGTCTGTACTGGCCCTGGGTCAGTGCTGCTTTGCAGTCAGAAAGGCTGTGCTGCAAGCTTGAGTGTTAGGAGTCACAGAGTTGGCAGGTCTCCTTTGAGCCATACCAGAGGTTCAGGTTCCAGGGACTGGGAAGGGTATCATACGTGGCCCTGATAAGGAAGCTTAGCGTTGCTTGGTCATCCTCTACATATCCATCCATGTAACAGCCCTTTTGATCACAGCCTCCCAGTTTGTCCAGCTCCCTTGTTGCCTTTGGCTCACAGCTCTGATTTTATAGCTCTCCTCTTCCATCTTCACAACTTCAGATATCACAAGATCTTTCCTTTCCTTTGTGGCTTTGGACCACAACTTGGGTGCTGTTTCCCACCCAAAACCGGCCATGCCTGGCTGCAGCAATCCAACAATCTCCTCGGGTTTCAGTCAATTGATGGCCTGGTCTACTGTTACCATTGTATTCCACTTGTGTCCTGTATGAACTTGGGTCTTGGTGTTTTGGACAGATAGGTCAGGTGAGTCTCTCAGCTTGAACACAAGCCTCACCTTCTCCTGTTTGTAGCACAAGCTAATGGATTTCAGTTGAAGCTTCAAGGTGTTTCTCCCAAACAGTGCCGTGTTGGAAAGACATCGAGGAAGACCCAGCCATTTACACATATAGTTGTTGGCTTTTGCGTCCATGTTCAGAGCTGTTGTTGTGGTGATATCACAGAACTTCAGGGGCAACATCAGATGTTAGTATAGAGTGAACAGGTAACACCAGACCTTGACATTCCCTGGTAGGAAGCTTTGGTCACTCTTGCTCAGACCATCGGAGAACTGGGATGTGACAGAGGCAGCAATGTTTTTGTTGCACAGGTCGGCGTGTAAAGCCTTCCAAGGCTTCACACAGGTTGGTCCACCAAACACGGGATTTTCTTGCTATTGACTGAGAAACAGATGTTGTCGTTCCTGAATCCTTTCCAGATTGAGAGACTGCGGGACTTAACAGGTTTTGTTTTCATCCGGGCCCATGTTAGCAGCTCCTCAAGCCCTTTCAGGAGTCTGGAGGTGCATGCTGCTGTCTAAAGGAGGGTGGTGACATCATCCATGTTGCTCTGTAGGGCCAGGAGTCGCTGACCTGACTGGGATCTGACTCCTCGGACCATCTGTCTTCCTCCAAATAGGATGATCTATCTAAGGTAACATGCTTTTATGGCATTCTTAGGGCTGGATATACACCATGTTCTTTCAGTGTTGCTTTGGTAAGCTTGGCCGCTGAGCATGAGTGGATATTTCTGTACAGGAAATGGGAAACAGGAAGCGGAGTCACAGTGTTGTGTTATTAGAAGGAAACAATTTCATGTTAACAAGTCAATTTAAAACCAGTTGAATTGTTTTTCATATGTCATTCCTTGACAAGGTGAGAGCAGAGCTCAGTAGGCCAAATTATATTCTATTCAATTGCTAATACACCAGCTTTCAAACAAATCCTATTTTATGCTAAATATCCAGCAGTAAATGTCCAGATAACGCAGGTTCTGTCCTACTTTATTTCACTTTAATCTACTTTTCTCTTCTACTCTGTTCTGTTCATTTCGCTTGCTGTCGTAGTGGTGCGTACATCGGCAGGTCCAACTCCCTGGCGATGTGGATTTGTTTGATGAAGACGTCCATCTGGTTTTCTCTTTCCCGGCCAGTGGGGGCGCACCACGGGGTGCGGGGATCATGGATAACAACAAAGGTCCCGTTTAGTTATCAGGTATTGGAAATGGAGTTTTTTGTATGTATCATTAGTCTTTCATGGGCACTTAGCTAGTGACTATTAAGTGACTACTTAGCTCGGCCAAATTGTGTCTGGGTGACGTCATCACAATGCAATCGTGACAGCTCGCATTCCTGACATTCCTCTCTCGCTGTAGTTCGTAGAGTCGTAATATTGCAGGCAAAAACAGGTTTAATAGTGTACTCTTTTTAGCTACATTATATACAATACATGCGCAGGGTCACCTTTTATATTCGAGTTGCAAGTGTTTATATCTGGGTATGTTTTTCGAAAAGCACGAAACAGCACACTTCGAACGTTCAACTACTGGTTGATCACCTTGTTAGCTAGCTAGTGTAAACCAGTGGTTCTCAACCTTTTTGGGGTCCTGGACCCCCTGCGTATTTTTGATCTGCCCTGAGGACCCCTCCACCTGATCTTGGGGGAGGGGGGTTGCAATTTGATAGAAACAGTAGAAACTGCATTTTAAATTGCATTATAGCATTTATTCACTCTTTGGGGCAAAAATAAGAGCTTTCAGTTGTAACTTAGATATAGTTAACAAAACAGAATTCTTATGCAGTAACTTTCAGATATATGTAACAACACAGAATATGTATTCAGTAACTTTCAGATATATGTGACAAAACAGAATATGTATTCAGTAACTTTCAGATATATGTAACAAAACAGAATATGTATTCAGTAACTTTCAGATATATGTAACTAAACAGAATATGTATTGAGTAACTTTCAGATATATGTAACTAAACAGAATATGTATTCAGTAACTTTCAGATATATGTGACAAAACAGAATATGTATTCAGTAACTTTCAGATATATGTAACAAAACAGAATATGTATTCAGTAACTTTCAGATATATGTAACAAAACAGAATATGTATTCAGTAACTTTCAGATATGTGTAACAAAACAGAATATGTATTCAGTAACTTTCAGATATATGTAACACAACAGAATATGTATTCAGTAACTTTCAGATATATGTAACAACAGAATTTTTATGCAGTAACTTTTAACAATGCAAACGTGAGCGAGATCTCTTATTAAAATACAATAAATAACACTTGTGAAACAGATATAATTAGAGAAAAAAAGTCCTGTTACCCTTTATAGTTTAGGTAGATAAAGGTCTCAGTCACATTTGAGTAAAATAATGCTATTTCTATAAATGTCATAGGATCTTTTTTTTAAAGAAATTTTGTTTTCACGGACCCCTTGCAATTACACAACGGACCACTAGGGGTCCGCGGACCCCCGGTTGAGAAACACTGGTGTAAACTAGTAATAACACACGTTAGCCCCTAGCTAACGGGTCTGACTCTTTAGCCGAGCGGTTAGTGACGTCGCCTTGCGGTGCAGTACACCCCATATCGAATCCCGCACCGGGCAAGAAAATAACCGCTTACACTAGCTAGCAAACTAGCTAAATAGCCAGCTAGCATTATGTAGCGTGGACGACGTTTTCAATGAACATGTTCTTTAAACCTATATTCCATTAAAATGAAACGTCCAATGTTTGCTATTTATGTTTAGGACATCAGCGACAAGCTAGCTAGGTAGCTAGCGACCCCCAAAAAAGGGTCACGAAATGTTGTTTTAGACAACCGGACTTTGCGATGACGTCACCGGGACACAGTTTGGCCTGCGAGAACCAGCAGAGTCTGGGGTGCGGGTTTAGATAGAAGACCTGACCATGACGCGCTCTGAAACGTTTTGTCAGCTCCCCGCAGAGCACCAACCGGCCCGGACAAACAGACATTCCTCAACAAATAGGATCTACCGGGCCCCGTGGTACTAGAGGTGGCCAGCGAGAGAGAAGAAGAAGGAAGAATGCGTGTGTGTGCGTGTGCGTGCGTGTGTGTGCGTGTGTGAGGCGCTTATGACTTAAAGAATTTATTCTAACAAGGGTTGATAGTAAGGTTATGAGGGGAGTTAGAATTTTAACAAGTTTAATCTGCCTCCGTTTAGCAGAAGCTACTTCAAGGCTACGCTGTGTTACAAACAGAGATCCTGTGTGCGTGTGTGTGTGTGCGTGTGTGTGTGTGAGATCCTGTGTGCGTGTGCGTGTGTGTGCGTGTGTGGATGAGTGTTTGAGAGAGAGAGACCCAGAGAGCAAGAGACAGAGACAGACAGAGAGAGAGAAAGTACAAAAAGTCCAAGACCACACTCAGACACACTCAGACACACACACACACACACACACCTAGCTCTCCAAGTCTCTATACAGAGACAGGAGCCAGACTGGCAGAGGGGTTCTGCCGTTTCACATTCCACACTCGTAGTCCTCAGTAATATATAACATAACAACATATAACATAATAATGTATAACATAATAACATAATAACGTAATAATATATAACATAACAAAATAACGTATAACATAATAACATAATATATAACATAACATATAACATAATAATGTATAACATAACAACATATAACATAATAATGTATAACATAATAACATAATAACGTAATAATATAT